>NC_056733.1:103536379-103576379 GCF_019279795.1 Protopterus annectens | reverse complement strand
ACTGTTGTGGCCCTCTTTCACCTAGCATGTAAGCTGTTTTGAGGCTGTAGTTGAAGAGTGTCTCAGGAGGTCTTATTTAGTCATGTTTTAGGCTATTTCGGAAGCAACCAGCGATATTGTTGGGACCCACTGTAGCAATGATTTTGGCTTTAGAGAGCACTTCCAGGATTTGCTCCCTTTTAATAGCTGGGGATATGCTAGAATGGACTTCACAGAGGTAATTGGGAAAAAGTGGAGGGGTGAAGTTAGAGCTAAAATTATCAGCCATTAGATTTGCTGTTTCACCCTGGTCAGTGAAGGTTGTTCCATTTACCACCAGTTCTGCACACTGCTGAGTATTACCTTTCAGGTTTCTGACATAGAAGAAGGCCTTGTAATTGTCCTTGGCCTGGAAGGCTATCCTGACCACGTAGTTGATCTTGTTGGAATTTATTAGGTCTTTTAGTTCCTTGTTTAGTTGAATCATCAAGCTCCTTTCTGTGTGAGAGCTGCTCTTTCTGATTTTGGACGTGACTTTTTTTTCTTTTGTTATATACCCTGTTATGGTAAGGATTCCATCAGAGTGGTTTGTCTTTGGTGTTAACTATAGGATGACTTCTGGTAGGTAAGGCAACCTCAATGCAGTATTTTACATTTTTGTACAGGGCTTTAGTAAAATAATTCTGCATATATAGCTGTGTTCTCAGGGTTTGAGGAGAGGTAAATTTTGACAAACTGTCACTTAATAGTCTGTAGTTTGCTTTAGTATATTTCCTAATTGTTATGGATTAGTTGGGTTTCTGGGCTGATTTTTATTTTGAGGAAGACAGCTTTGTGGTCCAGCTTCACAAATGAGGATGTGAAGGATGTGACACGGGGGGGGGGGGGGTTGGCTTGCACTCTCCCATATTGGCAATACTAAGTCCATAGGTTTGATACTCTGATTGGAGACTGCACTATCTAGTCCATGGTGTTTGTGGTGATAAAGTCAGGAAATATTGTGCCTGTGAGTAAGAGGCAGTGTACATTTCCCAATCCATAGAGGGGTAAAGTCTCCCATGATAGGGTGTTTGGTTAGATGGTGAGAGCCCCTAGTAGAGCTAGGTAAGAGTTGGGAGCTTCAGGGTCAGAGACAGTGACTGGTAGCTAGCCAGGACATGGTAAGGAATCTTGTCTATGGAGACTTGGGTATGGCATCAGTCTGCCTAACCAATCTAGAGTTGTATTTGCTGCTAATGTAGATCAAGACACCCCCAGCTTTAGCCCCTGTCTGTGCTGATGTTGGTCTAAATGTGCGGAAGGCATTGTACCCTTTTACTGTTAGAGTACTTTCTGTGGCTTTAAATCAAGTCTCAGTAACAGCACGGATGTTTATATTCCCCAGAGTGAGGAGAGCTTGTAGATTGTGGGCTTTCTTGTTTAGGCTCCTAGCATTGAGCAGTAATGCCTTAAGGTTGCTTTGAGTTTTTCTTTGCTATGTTGTTTCTGAGATACATACCTGTCCCTCCAACGTGTCCTATTTATGTTTAAGATAAGGTTTAAATTCCTAAAATGGGTATTCCTTATGCTATATGTGCAATAGGTACATTACAGCAGGAATAGCTGATGCTTCATAGGCCAGGCATAAATTGCCTACAGCAGTCTGTAGGAGACCAAGTACAGGGATAAGACTTTGAGTTAGACTGTGTAGGACATGTTGTTTATGAAATGTACTCTTTTCATGAGGAAATTCTGTGGATGCTCCAATTGTTGCAAATGTCTGGTGAGATATATACAGAAGGGTGCTTTGTACTCAGTGATTGGTCTGATGAGGTACAGCAGAGCAATGGCGTACTTGGACCAAGATGCAATATCCTTGCTTATAAGGTGCACAATGTACAAGGATTTTCTCACCACAGTAGACATGTGATGATCAAACGCCAGGTTACTGTCTACATGTAAAGAGAAATCCCTGAACATTGGGTTTACTGTTAGGGCTGTATTATCAATGTGGTAATTTAATCTGACACCTTTTGTTTGCCTGTGTCAGGCCTTCTTGAAAGGTATTTGAGTTTTTGTGGGATTCAATGACTGTGCTTTGTTCATAGTTGTCTGTAAACTTGGTCAGCCAGAGGGAACTCAATGTTGGCCTTGATGTCAGAGAAGTAGATGCCAAAAAGAAGAGGCCCCAGTATTGAGCCTGAGGGACTTAGATAGTGACTGGTCTCTTTGTGGAGGTTGTATACCATATCTATAGGTTCATAGATGTATACAAAGCTGATGACTACTAGGACCTCTATAAGCCAAGCCAAGCCAAGCATTCTAAATGTATCCCACAAGTTTATGTGCCTTAGAAGTTATTTTAAGGGGTGTATTTATAGGTTGATAGGTGTACACTAAGCTAACTTCTTGGGTCCAATGAGCCAGCTAGCTATCCATCGGGTGGCATATGGGTATATGGCTAATTTAATGAGTTTATCAACAATGTCCAAGTGAGGCTTTTTTGTCAGATGCATTGGCCAAATTAAGGTAAACAGTGTGTACTGCATTACCCTTGCCCGTTATTTAAGTGACCTTCTCGAAGAAGTCCACCAGACTGAGTAGGCATGACCTGCCCTTGACAAAAGCAAACTGGCTGGATCTAATGTTTGTAGGTTTCCCATGTCATTTTAATCATTTCCATGATGATTCTTTCCATGGCTTTACATATAAGGCTAGTCAGACTTATGGGTCTGTGGTCACCTATGTCCATAGGTGACCCACCTGTGCAGACAGATAACAGTTGCAGTCTTGCATTAGCTTGACATGAAACCTGCCTGGAGGCTGCATTTGAATAGTGATTTTGGTGGGCCTGATATATTATGTTTCATGGTACTTAGGATGCAACCTGGGATATTACCGGGCCTCACTGGTGCAGAGTTTCTGGCATTAAAAAGTGCTCTCTAGTGATAGCTGGGGGAGTTATGGTTGAACATATTTCCTGAGAGGGTGATTGGAGAAAGAGGGGGAAAAATTGTAGCTAAATGTCTTGGTCAGTAGATTTGCTGTGTCCTCAGGCTCACTACAGGTGGCTCCTTCTGAAGTTAGTTTAACGTACAGTTGTGTGTTGCCTTTGTTGTTACAGCTGAATAAATCCTTATAGTTTCATTTACCTGGGAGGCTATTTTTACCTTAAATTTGGCACATGACTGATTGATTAGTCCCCTGAGTTGCTTGTTTATATTGATGAGAGAATTATTACCTTGCTCTGCATAGCCCTTCCTATTTTTCGCCATGATTGTCTTTCTTTTATTAAACATCCTATTAATGTTGGGATTCCACTAGGGTGGCTTTTTTTTTGAGGTTGTTGTGTGGTTATTTTGGGTAAGTACAGCCGTCACTGAGGTTACTGTTTCCCTTGAACTCAGTGTGATCTTGGAAATGCCTCCCATTCCTGGTCCAAGGTAGCTGTGTGAACCTGTTGAACAGGAGGAGATGGTGTGAATGACAATCTTGGGTTGAGGATGACCTGTTCTTTTCACCAAAGCATCTCCTTTTTGGGACAAGGGATGAGAGAAATCAGGGTGTCCAAGGGGTGACAGTGCTGAGACCACACAGATTTTAGATACCACTGGATTTTTCTCATGTGAAGTCTGGCCAGGAGGAGCATAGGGATTGTGGCTGCCATGAATCCCAAAGTCCTTAATATCTCCCTTGCTGAGCAATGGAATACAGAGAAGAGATTTTGGAAAAAAATGGACATACTTTGAACTTTCTCCTGAGAGTAGAAGGCATGCATTTTCTTTGTCTACAGTTTATAGTACAGGAAAACCAGATCCCCTGTAGAGACCATGTAGGATTTTTATAGTGAAATCCAGACCTGTCAGAAGTTGGAGGGTGAAGTATAGATGCTGAAGAAGTATTTCTGGAGAGACAACTTTGATCAGTAGGTCATCCAGGTATCGGAAAATTTGGATTTCCTGAGTGCAACAGAAAGCTACTACTGGAGCTGGACATTTTGTGAACACTCTTGGAGCTATGGAAAAAAACAAAAAGGCAGAGCAGTAAATTGAAAATATGAGGAGCCAGAGGAAAAACAGATGAATCTTTTGTAAGAGGGACAAATTGGTATGTGTAAGTAGGCATCCTTCAGATCTAGTGATGCTAAGAAAGCTTGGGGGAGAATCAAAGGCAAAAGAGGTGAAGACAGCATTTTGAAAGATGGCACCTTCAAGTAAATATTTAGCAGAGACAGGGCTAAGATGGGTCTCCACTGCCTAGAGAAATCCTGGAGTAAAACCCTTTTCACATGAAGTCCTTTGGGATTTGCACAATGGTGCCCCGATTTAAGACGTCTTGAATAATGGGGTCTGTTAGACTGAGGGTTTACACTGTGTTCTTATTGAGTTCACTATAGTACATTAAGGTAGAATAATAGGCCTGAAAATATAGAAAAAGACTTTTGTTTTCGTGTATGTATTCAGTTTCAGAGAAAGGCAGTTCAGTAGTAGGACCTGCTGGAGAGATAGTTATATATCCCAGAGACTACCCTGTCTATGGAACAGGCTCCCCAGCCACGTGAAGCAGAGTTCCTCCCTAACCCAATTCAAGTGCAACTTGGACAATTGGATGGGAAACCGGAAATTCATCCCTGGTTTGGCACCTATATCTCTAATGGACACAGGTAACCTGTAAATGGTTCATCTCCTAGGCCCATGCTTGCATTTATCAAGGATATCAGAACTTGTCAGAGATTTAGGATGCATAGTTAGGCTTAAAAAGGCCCTTATGGCTGTTAGCTTAGTAAAAACCTATGAACCTATTAACCTATAAGTAGAAAGGAAAAGACAATCTTGCTGGCTAAGCATGAGATGTGCAGAAATAACAGTTCAGAGGGAAGGTTACAGAATGTTCCTTTCACAAGGGAAAGATATGTGTAATTGCAATGGAATGCTAGATAAAAAATAGATTGTGCAAGACAAGACTTGAAAAGGGTAAAGAGGTGTGCAAAGCATTAGTGGGTTTGGTATTATTAGGAAATACTTCAGACAGGTTCCCTATTAAAACAGCAAATGTCCACTTACCCGAATATGGAAACATCGACACGTATTCATCGAACCACGAAAACACAGATCGTTCTGAAGTGCGAAATCCAAAATGTTGAATCATCATGGTTGGCCCTTTTGTGGTATAGCTCCGTAATGTAAGTGTGCAATAGTTATGACTTAGGGTTAGGGTACGGGTTAAGGTAAGTGCATAGATGGTAATGTATGTGAGGTTTTAGTGTAGGGTTAGAAGTAGGGTTTTGTTAAGTGTATGTTTGTGGATTATTTATTTTGTTTGGGTATTGCTTCTTACAGTAAGTGTGCGATAGTTACGGACCTTAGGGTTAGGGTGTGGGTTAAGGTAAGTGCACACATGGTAGTATATGCAAGATTTAGTTTAGGGTTAGAAGTAGGGTTTAGTTTAGGGTTAGAAGTAGGGTTTTGGTTAGTGTATGTATGTGGTTTATTTATTTTGTTTGGGTAGGTAGTATGTAGTGGGCAGTGGGGTTGGACAACTATGACGGTTTGAGTTTTTGAATTTCGCGGTTTAGGCCATTCGGTGTATTTGCGATTCGCGTAATATGTGTTGGTGTTTATTTATTCGGTGAATAGGACTTTCGCTGTTCTAATATAGACCCCTTCAGACACAGGTAGCTGAGTCAGTTAAGTTAGCTTTTGGACTGATATGAAAAATGTCTGTGCAGTGCAGACACTTGAGCCTGAGTACAAGAAGTCAGGTCAAATATCTATACTATTCAGAAGGAAAAGACTGTTTCCATTGATATTATTCAGGAGAATCATATTACTGTCATCCTGCATTCCAGAATTTCTACAGACTGTTATTGTTTATCAGCACTGTTATTAAAGACAGTATTCAGATATTGTTAACATCTAATAAAGCATTATTGATTGAAATACCATGTTTGCAGTATATGTTTTATGAAAGTACACAAGACTTGGCCCATAAAGGAGAGACTGGCACCTGTTCAGCACAAGTTTGGGTAATTACCAGATAAAGACATTCATTCCAGTCTCATTTCAGTTATTTCCACTTAATTCCAGTATACTACAGTTTTATCAATTCTTTCAGGGGCAAGAAGGGATATTTGGCTTTCAGGAGGTTGTGGCATGCCTTACAGAGCAGGGCTATTTTCCCAAGACATGGCATAACTATCCTTGATGACAGAGATGACCCACTTGTCAGCGGTAATAATTTCTAACTTGGCCATGACAAAAGACGATCTTTGGGAATAATGAGGCTGAGAGCAGGAGGAGGGGTGCTACAATGGTAGTCAGAAATGTTTGCTTCCAAAGGGATGACTTTCCACTGGAGGTTCCCTATAAGGTTTTTCAGACTACTTTTTCCTATAGGTTTTTCTGTGTTTCTGAACTGTCCTAATATCTCCTCTAATGAAGATGGAGATTTATATGGATCATTTATATGGTATCTGGGAACTGAGGAGAATGGAATCTGTCTGCAGTCTTTCATGGTCTTACCTTGGTCTTGGAGAGTTTTGAACAGGTTGGCAGCCTAAGGACCAAACAGTAAATCTTTGTCCAAAGAAGAGTCTAAAATTTTTGGTTTGAAATCTTCAGGAATAGTCTGACTACAAAGCCATGTACATCTGCAAATAACAGATATAGTAGCAGCTGCCATAGCAGATGCATCCACAGCATCATAACTGCACTTAGTGCTGTGTCTGATAATCTGAGTGGCCTGCAATAGTAAGCTCTGCATTCAATGCTTTGACTCTGCTGTAGTGGTCAAGTATAACACTGTTTAAGGAATGCAGGAAAGAGATCAGGTCATTTGTGTCTGACAGCCAATTGCCCTAAAGGCAAGGGTAGCAGGGGTGCAAGCCTTCTTTCCCATCTATGCATAGCCCTGCTATCCTTGTCTGTAGGTAAACAATTAGCACTGAGTAAGAGCTTAGGGAGCTTATCTGAAGAGACAGATACTGCAGAGGGGTCTGCCACTAGATTCTTGTAGAAGTATTTTAGATCATCAGTTATTTTGTAAAACTTGCCTGATATATTAGGAATTGGGGCTGAGAATCAGGTGCAGAAAAGGTGGACTGAAAGGTGTCCTGGAAAGCCTCAAGGACAGGAGGGACTGGAGAAAGGGAAGGGATACCCGTCATCAGGAGGCTACAATACCTCTTTTGAACATCAGAGATCTGCATGGATTGCCATTCAAAGTGTTTCATCATGTTCTGTATAGTCTCCCCACAGGAAGCCTCCTCAATAGGGGAATGGAGTCATCTTCATCATAAGAGATTTATCCTAGAGAATGCAGCTGAGAGGAATAGCCCTGAAAATAGTCAGAGTCACAGTCCTGTTCTTCTTCAGAAGAGGAAACTAGGGTAAGTTTTTGAGGAGTAGCCTTTGGTTTTGGAGACACAAAGGAGGAAGGCTTTAAAGACATAATAGCTTTGAGCAACCCCTGTAAGAAGTCTATCTACTCCTTTTCCCTAGCTGGTGAAGGAGAGGCTATATAGCTAGTCTTATGCCTTTTATTTTTAGCATGATGTCCACCTGGATGAGATGCGGAGGTTTGGTACCCTGTCTAACTTCTATTAGAGAGCCTAAGATCTCTTCTCTAACTAAAATTTGAGGGACACCATGCAGTTCATCGGAAGTTCACCCCTGGGGATCACTCCAGTGGGTCTACTTGATAGAAGCACTGGGAACTAACAGCAGCATCATGCCAGGGCTAAGATTGTAAAGGCTCCAGAGCCATTGGCCTAGTACACACCTATGAACCTATGAACCTAAATGATAAGACATGGCTCATTGGATATATTAGCAGTCTGCAAGGCCTCAGGAGACATACTGGCCTCTGATGTGGTCTTTGTAGTAGGCAAGTGAAATGTAACCTGATATATAGTGGGTTCTGGAACCTCAGCAGGCACATCGGACTCAGAAATGTTAGACTGCAGATCTGTCCGAGGCCTCTTTATTTATTTTTTTTCCAGTGGCAGAGGAACATCTGAAGATGCAGAGTCAGCCATCATAGACTGCATTAAGCATTTAAGACTCCAGGTCTCTAAGAAGATGTTGAGAGTGGAAAGCCTCATCTTAACGGTTTTGGGAATGACAGATTGAGCGAACTCTGTTATTGTGTTCCAGGCCTAGGCAAAATAGACACTTAGGATGCAAGTCCTTGTATGGAATCTGCCTACTGTACTTGAACTTACCCTCCTAGCTGACATCTAACAACTTTCAACAAAATAGCAAAAGAAAAAAGGAAGGCTCTCTAATGGGGCACTTATCTGGCAAAATGATCAAAGCAAAGGTACCAGCATCCAAACAGCTATCAATCCAATGGATGCATGACCTGCATTCAGGCTGGTGGTGAGGTAGTCTGAGGTTCCATACTTGTCCACCTTCCATATACCCCAACACATTTGAGCTGAGGTCATGCATTAGACATATGACCTCAGTAAGATAAAGCTTTGGTACCCTGACTGGGCATCAGCGTTGACAACCCATATGTTTGGAATACTGCAAACGTGATTTCAGCCAGGACATCAAGAAGTGCTTGTATGCAAATGATTGTCTTGAAAAAACACAAGCTAAGCTTGTTAAATGAGAAAAGTGTTCACATTAACTTGTTTCTACAGTACATTCTTATTTGTAAGTGAATAATCAGGAAAGAAGGGGGCACAACAATATTGTCAAATTTTCCTGTGAGCTACTTGTTCAAGGGAGAATAAAACATTCAATAGTCAACAAATGGAGTAACAAAGACAGTCCAAGATGAGAGGAAGAAACAGTCTTAATTTTTGTCTGTTTAGGTTACATCATTCATTTTTCTAATCATTTTATATACATTCTTTTGATATTCGAAATCATTCCTTTATACTCCTATTAACTGTACATGTGGCTACAGCCTCCTCTTCTACCACTGGAGTGTTTATCTCTATCATGTTTGTGGTCCACGTCCAGGTCAGATTTTGAAGGACAAGGGACATCCCTTGTGGGTCTGTAGAAAGCTATTCAGGCACTCACTATGGTGAGAAACATTGTGGCAGATCAGCAGGCTTGGTCAATCATGGAAGCCTTCATCTCACTCTATGGATTCAACTTTTCCTCCTGAAATCAATGGTTTGTTATTCATTCATGTCATGGGAACGTGGAAACTTCATGCATACTCCTCTAACACATCCCTCTTGCTTACCCATACTTATTGTAATAATGTGCCACTATGAATCATGGGTAATGCATAAATGTGACTGTAGCTGTAAAATTCAGTTCTACCCATAATAATGTTATTGATCAATGGATTTTTTTAAACACATTTCCTTTTATACTTGCATAAATCTATTGTTGAAAGGGATTGTATACCACTGGTGGATATTTCAACTTATTGAAGCATATCTTTTGATTCATTTTGACTTATTATGATTTTATTTCACTTTCATGATTTACTCTGGAAGAGTGGTGTAAATCTAATATAGTGAGGAATAAGAAAACAAAGTACACCATACCTTTCAACCTCTTAGAGCAACAAATCTGGACAAAGCAAGGTGAAATTAATGGGGAACAAAGGCCCAAAATAAGGACAGATTTTAATTAATGTTCTTATAAACTTAGAAATTTGCTGGAATAACAAGTTTTGCATTAGCATGCATTTTCCGAATGATATGAAGTCTGAAACTTATCTGTCGTTATTTAATGATTTCAATTGTCACTAATTTGCCAGAAAAAAACAAAATTTTGTGAGGAACAGACTAAAAATTTGAAGCAAAAGTCTTGACATTCTGTGCGAATATTGGGACAGTTAAAGTCCGAATCAAAGTAAACTTCATTGTCATTTAGCCTACACAAGTGCAGTCTAAATGAAATTGCCTACATGCATCAGGGTTGAATTGAGACGACATATACATGCATACAATAACACATACAATGGACATATATTCATCATTTCACATTAGACAGGTATTCTGCCTATATATGAAGTACACCACTGCAGGTTTGTAGGTGCTACATGGTTTTGCTAACCACAGAGAGCAATAAATTACAGTACATGCAGTCTAAAGCACGTAGGCAAAATGAGCATAAATGAAATTTGTAAGTGCATTTCTCCCTCCATATAGGATTGCACTATATATATGTGTCTTCTGCACTGTTATAAGCACATATCTGTCCCTAACCACTATAAAGCTCAATCAGTCAATGGGATGCAGAAACATGCCCCGTGGTTGAAATTTATATTTATTTATATTCCTTAAAATGGCTTCTGAAGGCTTTGGGGGCTTATTCTTACATCATCCCATTGAAGGATTCATGCCCTGTATTTTTTGCTTGTTATGTATGTCTTTCTGTGAATGTTTGTCTACCTGTTTGTATGAATGCATGCAAGGTTGTAACTTTTTATTCTAGTTCTCATTTAATGAGTGCGCACAATGTCTTGAAGGTTAATGCTTAGTTGTCAGGTAGCATGAGAGTAATGAGTGCACATGATGTCTAGAAGGGCAGGTGTCATGTAGCATGACAGTTAGTGCACATGAAGTCTAGAAGGTCAATGCTCAGGTGTCAGGTAGCATGAGAGTAATGAGTGCACATGATGTCTAGAAGGTTAATGCCCAAGTATCTTGTAGCATGAGAGTAATGGGTGCACACAATGTCTAGAAGTCTAATGCTCAATTGTCATGTAGCACCAGAGTAATGAGTGCACATGAAGTCTAGTAGGTTAATGTTCAGTTGTTATGTAGCATGAGAGTAAGAAGTACACATGCTGTCTACAAGGCTAATGCTCAAGTGTCGTGTTACATGAGTATAATGAGCATACACAATATTTAGAAGGGTTATGCTCAAGTATCATGTAGAACAAGAGAAAGGAATGCTCACAATGTTTAAAAGGCTTTCACACATCATACTATTTTGTGGTCCCAGTGTCTTCCTACTGCAAATAGTAGAACTGCCTCTGCAGCCTCCCACAAAACCATTTGTACTGCATTTCTGTAATAAGCCAGTAATGCGTGGTAGCTACTTAATTAGTGCTCATCTGACTGTTCATTTGCATATCAAATTTTTGTCAGTTTACAGTTATAGGCATAAATAGTACATATTTCAAACGTTGGCTCCCTAACTTACCACATTCCATTCATTACAAAACTATTGATAAAATGAGGGAGGGATCCATTAGTACTGGTTGTAATAACCCTTCTATAATGCAGTTTCACCATTTTTTTCCCAAAATGTTTTCAAAGCTGGTTATTTTAGTCACCTAATGTATATACATCTTCATGTAGCATTAAAATGAGGTGGCTTACATAAAGCATATTTGTTCTTCTGTAGGAAGGTTCTGAGCAGACATATTCTGCAGAACATCCTAGCAGGCACATCTAACTCTAAACACAATTCTTGAAATTCAGACGGAAGTATATCAGTGTAAAAAGGTTCTGTAGGTGAGACCTGACCCAGACAAATTACGTGATCAGCATTTGGATGATCTGAATATCTGAAGCTCAAGATAATGTGTAGTCTTCAGAAACTGAATCACTGAAAAATAACGCCATCCCTCTGAGCAGGAAGATGAAAGTAAGTGGTCAGAACCAGATATATGATGCTTGATTGTCCCTCTTTCCACATGCGGTCCACTGACAGTGCTGTAGTTTGTCTGAATGTGACTTATCACAGCTGAAACTTGACTAAACCTTTGTATACCACACTGAATTTCAATAATGTGGATGATGCTGTTTTTTTGTTTTCTAATATGAAATAAGTGAAACTCATCATGTTCTGTTTTATATATAATAAGAGTAGGCTGAATTTTCTCTTGCTTTATCAGCACACGTTTCTATTCTTACTGCTATCTCTGACCTCTAATTTAATTTCCATTAGGTTCTTTTGCAGTAAAATCCTTCTCCCTCAGTACCATGCACTACATACAGTATTATAATACAATAAAAACAACTGTGAGTGAAAGTAAATCCAGTTAACTTCAAAAACATAAAATCCAGAAATAGTAAAGTAACTGGAACCAATGGTTAGAACCAAGATGTTATTTTCTCTCTCAAACGGATGTGCAAAAAATGCAAGTTAAAAAATGCATCTGCATAAAACAAGTTAAAAAATGCTGTGTAAAAAATGGAAGTTAAAAATGCATGCAAAAAACACAAGTTAAAAAACATATGCAAAAAATGCAAGTTTAAAGATGCTTGTGTACAGTATTTGTAGAATTCTGTCCACCAAGGTCAGTTACTTGAACTAAATGAATATTTACACTCTCCCTTTCATCCTGTACTTTCTAATGTTTCTTATGCTGACAGTGAGGAGTTATGTAAGTACTCGTGGTAAAAAAAAATCATCCTGCTCCCTAGATTAAAGCCAACACTTCTGTTATTTTTTCGGGATGTGTATTCACACTTAACTCTACTACTAGAACCAACCTTATGTTATATAAACCGCAAAACACACACACACACACACACACACACACACACACACACACACACACACACACACACACTTGGATCACAGGAAGTTCTTTCCATAAGGATCCTCAAATGTATACTTACATTTCAATGCTGGATCTGGGAGCTGGATTTAAAAGAATGTAGTATGACATTAGCATTTATTACAACTTCACATCTCAAACAAGGGTTAAACATTTTTTATTTTGGTTTGCCTAGTTACTAGTATAATTTCATATGTATGCTATATTCAAAATCTGGTGAAAATATCTAAAAATGGCAAATGTACAATTTGTACTGAAACTTCAGCCATACAATGACCAAACAGCAAAACGATGTAGGGGAAAAGATCAACTGGTATGTAAAAGGCAGCAATGTAGAAAAGTCAAAAACACATCAATGACCAAGTTTAATATGTTGATACCATATTTACAATACAGGCACTTTAACATAGCCTTCTTAACTGTTGCATTTGCTATTTTTCAGGTACAGCTCAGTGTTTGTATCATAGAAGGAGCTCTAACATTCTTTGTAGAAATTTCCTTTCAGGCAAAGACTGATGTTTTCTATTCTTTGACTGCAAAATATTGTCAAATCACAGTGCTTATTACAGCTTGTCACTCTTGCAGCTTTGGGGATTGAAGTGGTTTTGATAGTAAAGCAAGCTTTTTCCATTGCAGGCTTTCCCTGACCACATTCTTGACTTGCTTCAGATATCATGTGCGACTGTTTTTTTATCTCCTTTATTAAGTTATTCAGTTATCACTTCAGACATAGGCATGCATAATAGTAATACAAAATAAAACAAAGCATATTAACATCTTTTCCATTAACACACTTTATATGTTACATAAATGTTTTATTTCTTTCCTTATAACAACTGTAATTCAGTCCAGTATTATGAAAGATGCTCAGTTCCTGCCTTCCCTTAAACCTCACTCCCCCTCTTCCTGGACATATTCTGCATTGTAGTGTTCCCACAAATGTAATTAATTTCTATGTAATTTGCTCCTTCCATTTTCTAAAGATCCCACTTCCAGTTCTTTTACCTCTTTACAAATGTCAGCACTTCAAATACACTTGGTTTGTATTTTGATTCTCATTCTCTAGTAATTGCTTTTTTGGCAGCCAATAGAATTCAGCTTAATAAGGCCTTACTATGTCTAGACAATTCAGAGCCATTGTTCCAGCTCAAAATAATTATTTCCTTAGTTAAAGCCATTTACATCCAAAATATTTCTGACAGAGTGCTCTGCAGAAAATTTTCAAAAACCTTCAAGTCATTGCACTCCCAAAAATATGTTCCTTGTTGCCTCTTTCTTCCCCATCACTCCAACATTTGCCATCTACCACAGGTAAAATTCTTTGATGTCTGCTTCTGGTATAAAAATACCTATGTAAACACTTCTAAGCAAACATCCTAAACCTTCTGGACTTTATTGCATACTTGGAAGCCATACTCATATCCTCCTATTGTTTCCTCTTAAATTACTTTTCCAGTCTCTCTTCTCAGTGTTTTCTAATCTCCTCTGATTGATTCCTATGGTTATTGTGCAATACTTTATATGCTTTACTAATTATCCCTTTAACAGCAGCTTCTGTTCTAGATTCAACCAAAAACTCTACCTGAGGAGGTCTTCCAGTTGGGACTCCTGTATCCCTTTCTTTTTGTGTATACTTTGACATAAGTCCCTGTTAAGTAAGGCAGTCTCAAACCTTTAGTCCAAACTTCAAAAGTAACAGAAAAACATGTCCCCTTATTTGGTGACCTGGGTCAGTAGGAATACCTGCTAGGTCCAATAGCAGGTCAAAATAAACCAAAATAAGCGCATGGCCTGACCAACCTATGTGAGAACCCTTAGTGCTGACTGTGTAAAGAGCTTTGATGCCAGTGGTGACTAGCTATGTACCTTTGTCAACTGTAAGGTCACAGATTTTTCTTAGTAGGCCCGAGGTGATGAGGATGAATGAATTGTTGTTTTCTGCCAGAGATTTGACTTGGACCTCTACAGTCTTACCCAAAGACTACTGCATCAGGGCAGCCTACAAAGCCTACCAGTGAGAGAGTAGTTTGGCTTACCTGAAGAACTCAAAACCATCAGCAGGCCACTTCAAAAAGCACTACTGCCACCAGACCAGAGGGATAATGATGGTCACACCATAGCCCCAAGCCTGGCCAATACTACCCTTGGCAAATGGAAAGAAGAGACCATGTACACTTCCCTGTATTGCAATCACATGACCTTCTACTACAGATTCATTGATGACATCTTTATCATTTGGAACAGCGACCTCCAAAACCTAGAGGAATTCTATGATTTTTATTGGTAAATCCACCAGCATTCTTAAATTCACAATCTCCCATAACTAAACCGCACTTAATTATCTGGACCTCACCATCACAAAGCCAGAGACAGGAGGAAAACTAACCAATGTCCTGTATTGTAAACCCACCACAGTAAACTTTCTACTCCGCAGGAACAGCTTGCACCCATTCAGAACAAAGAAAAATTCATCAAATCCCAAAGGCACAGGATTGCCAGAGTATCTAAAGAACTCTCCACCTTTACCAAGAACATCATCAAACTAGAAAAATATTTTTAGTCCAAGGGTATAACAGAAGACTAATCCTGCAGATCTTAGACACTATTATCTCAAGTAGAAATAAAGACCTTCTAACAACCGAGGACACTAAATTATGCCACCTCAGCAGAATTCAGGGACAAAAAGAAAATGACAAATAAATCCTCATTATAACCTTAACCTTCTCAACCTACTACCAGGCACTCAAAAAAAGCTATAACTGACAACTGGTGCATCATAAGCAAGAGAGAAACCCTTAACAAAATAATACCACCAATACCAACCTTCACCATCCACAGGAGCAGGAACATCCATGACTTTGTCGAGAATGGAAACCACTCTCCAACAGTTGAATTGGATCAACCCCTCAGGTATCTATCCCTGCGGCCCACCTAACTGTTGCTACTGCACTACATGAATGGAAAAGCATCCTTCTACTGCCCAAATAACAAGAAAATCTACAAAAGTCCCTGGTATGGCAATTACAACACAAAGTAGTATACAGATCCCAATGTCAATACTGCAATGCCTTCTATGTCAGCAAGACTTTTAACAAATTGAAGGCCAGGAAGACTCACCACTATACTGATGTAAATACAAAAAATGAACTAGAAAAAGAACTGAGACAAATGAACATGCCCTCACTGCACCACTTCTATTAAAACAATCCAAATGGTATCAATATCAACCTTCAATGGACAAAGCAAAATACCTCTTAAAACTTTTATGTTTTGCTTGGTCCATTGAAGGTCGAAATTGATACCATTTGGATTGTTTTAATAGAAGTGGTGCGGTGTGTTCATTTGTCTCAGTTCTTTTTCTACTATACTGATGTAAGACAAGCAATTATGTTGAACCCTATGTATAAACATGCCAGAGAAAAACCCGGATGTAACATATTCCATTTTCTAATCACCAACAGGATTGTCAATGAACTATTACAAGGGAACATGACAAATTAGAGAAAAAGGAAGTTGAGTAGCAGATTCAACTAGAAGCAAACCAACCCCAAGGGCTAAATGCTACAAAATACATTAACTGAATTCTGAACCTTAGTTTCATAGGTTCATAGGTTCATATGTTCATAAGAGGTTAGTAGGCTAAATCGTCTTAGGGCCTTTAGATACCTAGCCATGTAAAAACTCATGTACTCTAATTGACGATAGTTAGATGGTCATTTTTAGCAGAGCGATTCTATGATCAGCACCAACTACCTATGTCCATGAGTGACATAGCTGCCAACCCCAGGATGAATTTATGATCAACCATCCAATTGTCAAGGATGCACTTAAATAGGGTCATTGAGTAGCTTTGCTTCACATGAAGTGGGAGCTTATTCCAGAGGAGTGGCAATCTCTGGGAGATATAGCTGTATCTCCAACATGTTCTGTTAATGTCACAGGCTAGGTTGAGATCCCTGGAGTGAGTGACTCTTGTCCCATTTGACTTGCAGATGTGCAGCATTTCCATTAGGGCAGAGCCAGAGACTGCTCAGCAGGCCAGGTACAGGTAATTTCTCAGCAGCCTGTATGGTACAGAGTACAGTGACAGGGCTTTCAGTCTTTTCATGTAAGTCACATTTTGGAGGCCCTGGATTCTCTTGGCTAGAAACCTCTGTGATCTGTCCAGTTGCTGCAGGTGTACTCAATTAGTGTTCTGATAAATGCCGAGTACAGTGGAGTTATAACCTCCTTAGTCTTGGATGGAATACCCTTATTTATGAGATGTGCAATGTAGAAGGCTTTCCTTACCACTATGGAAACATGGTGACTGAAATTTAGATTGTTATCAACCTGTGTTTTCAAGTCTCACACCATTGGGTTTGAGCTTAGAGGGGTGCTATCTATGTTATAATTAGCAGGGGCTACTTCTTTGCCAAAGGGGATAATGAGGCATTGTTTTGCATTTAGTTTTAGCCTGTAAGTTTGGCACCAATCATTTGTCTGCATTAGGCTGTTCTGTAATATGTTTACATCACTGGGGCACTCAATGATTGCACCCAGTTTGCAGTCATCTGCAAACTTGTTAAGCCACAGGCCATCTACTGTCACCTGGACCTCAGAGAAATAGATTCCAAACAGTAGTGGTATCCCACTGGTAACTGGCCTACTGGTGTAAGTGGACTTCCCAACTGTGAAAGTGTGCATTCTGTTGGCAAGCTAGCTGACTACCTATCTAGTGATGTATGGGTTAAACCCCAGTTGGGAGAGTTTCTCAATGACCCTGAGTGAGGGGCTGTGTCAAAAGCCTTGGTTAAATCAAGATAAGTGGTATATACTGCTTTGCCCTCATCCAGGGCTTTGGTGACATTCTCAAAGAAGTCCACCAGGTTTAATAAACAAGATCTACCCTTGATGAAACCAAACTGAGTCAGCGCAATAGTTTGAAGGTTGCCTGTGTCCTTGTTGATGATGATTCTTTCCATGGCCTTGCAGATAAGGCTGGTTAAGATTATAGGTAGATAGTTTTCTGGGTCGATTGATGGATCCCCTTTGTGCAAGGGATTACTATTGCTGTTCTCCACTGGAACAAAGCCAGTGCTCAGGCTATGGTTAAAGAGACTGTCAAGTGGTTTCACTAGGTCTTGTTTTAGATTGTTTAGTGAGCAACCTGGGATGTTATCTGGTCCCATAGAAGCCATGTTTTTGGCCTTGGAGACTGCTTTTATGACCTGTTCTTTGGAGATACTTGGTAGAGAACTGGTTTCAGGACTGCTTTGGGGTATGGCTGATGGAGACAGGGGTGGTGAATTTATTGCCAAATTTATCAGCTAGCAGGTTAGCAATTTCCTCATGTTCAGTGTGAGTGGTACCACCCACTATAAGTTCAGCACACTGATGGGCATTCCTTTTACATTTTGGATGTAGCTAAAGAATGCCTTATGGTTGTTTTTACCTAGGTGTGCTAATTTAGTCTCACAACTAGCCTTAGAGGACTTTACAAGATATCTAATTTGCTTGTTCAAGCTGTGGAGGGTATTCTTCCTCTGTTGAGTAAGTTCCCTCTTGTTCTTAGATATCAATTTCTTTCTTTTGTTATATACCTTATTTATACTTACAGTCCACAAGGGTGGCTTGTTTTTTGGAGGACCCATTAGTTCTGTCAGGTATAACTGAGTCAATTCAGTTGCTTAAGTGGCTATATAGGGGATTTGTGTATTCTCCTGCATAGGAGTCATTGTTGGGTGTGTTAGCAAGGCCTTTGAAACTTTTTATACCATCGCTTATTAGGCCATAGTTTGCTTTGAATAAATGTTTCTTTTTTTTTTTTTTTTTACTCCTGTGGGGATGTCAGGTCTGATCTTTACTTTAAATAAGACTGATTTATGGTCTGACTTTATCAGGGTGGGTAACACACAGGGGTTAGTGCAGTGACTCCTCCCCCACATTGGTGATCACTAGGTCTAGGATATTTGAGTCCCTTGTGGGGGGCGCAGACAAACTGTTCCAGGGTATTTGAATTAACAAAATCCAGGAACCTCATAGACATCATGTTTGTGCTCATGTAAGTCGCCCAGTCGATGGAAGGATAGCTGAAAGCTCCCATGACTAAGGTGTTTGGCTGTATACTGAGTAACTCTAGCAAGTCCAGGTAGGTAGTGAGCTTCTCCTGGTTCATAGTAGGGGACCCGTAGCTAGTGATGATGTGGAGGGGTATTTTACCTTTAGTTATTGGGACCAGGAGTAGCTCAAGAAAGTCATACTGTTTTACCAGTCTCAAGGTGCATTTGGATTTAATGAAGATGGATACACCTCCATCTTTTATTCTTTCACTCTCGTGTTGAGGTCTGCATGTATGAAAGGCAATGTAGCCTTGTATGGCTGGGGTGCTGTCTGTGGCCTTGAACCTAGTCTCAGTGACTACACAGATGAGGAGCACTTCCAGGGAGCGCCGTTTACTGTTTAGGTTCTAGCATTAAGCAGCAAGAGCTTGAGTTTGTCTCTAGTGTATTTCTTTACACTGGAAGTTTTGTTGTTTGGACATTGCCTAACAAATGCCACCATAGGGGAGGCAAATGTCTTTGCCAGTATCCAAAAGCATTGAGGAGGCAGGTGAAGACCATCTCTGGCAAAAAAGACTGTCAGATACTTGATCCCCCTGGAGTGACACCAGAAGCTAAGCCAATTATTGAACTCAATCATTTTTGTTTGTATTATGGCATCATCCTAGGTGCTGCTCAGGGCTAGGGACATACCTGCCTAGGATACATAATCTGAGAGATCAGTCATGTCTCTCTTCACGTAGTTCAGTGAGGTACATCTCAAGTTATTCACTCCAACATGTACTATGACAGAGTCTTAATGGTAATTGTTGCTAGGTGGCTTGACTGCGTGTGTGATTTGACAGATCTTGGCACCTGACAGTCAGATAACCGTGACCTTCTCCTTGTCCAACCTCGTGAGGGGGACACCTGTGTGTCCCACTATTAAGTCACCTATGACTAAGACATTAGGTTTTGAGGTGTTTTGACTTAGGGACTTAATTGTTGAGACACGGATATGTGTGTTGTTATGTGTAGTGGTGGATTCTGTTTGTGTACCAGTATGTATAGGTTGTTGCTCTTGGGAGGTCTCTAGTCTTTTGATTAGACCTTATCTTGTGTGAGTTGGGAGGTGTGTCTGCTAACAACCTGTTTGATGTCTTGTTTATTGTTAAGTGAGAGAACTGATTCTAGTTTTATGGTATAATTACATCTCTCAAATACTGTATTTGCTTTAGGAGCAATTGGTTGTCAGAATACATGAGGGAGTTGCTACATTGCCTCAGGATGCTCATGTCAATCAGGCTGGCTGGAGAATTGCTGGGAAACTGACTGTCCATAGTAGCAGGTAATTCTTAAGCACTAATTTCTGAGAGGACAAATTAGATCAGCTATTGCCCTGGGATTAACGAGGGGACTTATTATATAGAAGATCATGGAAGGAAAGTAGGGTAATGCTGCTCAGGGCTCAGCTGGAGTTGTGTGCAGTGCAAAAGTGTGCAGCTGCATTGCCCGCAGAGCAGCAGAGATCCAGAGAGGGTTTCACTGACTGGTATCTAGGGAAAATAGTTTCTAGCCATTTTCATATGTACAGTGCACTACTAACCCCCATTGTGTGGTGTGCAGTTATGCTCAAATACAAGGGTTATATACACAGTCAAAATTAAACAGTTTTAAACTAATCTGCCAGTAGGAAATTGCACAATGAACCTTCCTCCAGCAATCCCCAGCTCAGACAAGGCTATATCCACACTCTTCTTCCACAAGGGTGCAGGAGCCCTTCTTAATGTAAGATGATTGGATTTGAGTTTAAGTGTATGAAAATCAGGCTAGACTCAACAAGTCTGAATCTAGTCTATGCTAACAATATTTCAGTACAAAACAAGTACATATAATAAGCAGGTGTAAACGGTAAAACAGTCAAAAAGGCACAAATTAATGCAGTAAAACAGTAAAATACAGATGAAAAAGTGCAGACTGAACTAAAATTAAGCTTAATTTCTTGCTCTTAGCTTTGGATGGCTTGGATTCAAGTAGAAATGCTCTGGACCTCTGGCAAAGGACAACAAATGCAGAACAGCTCCGGTTACTTGATCCAAAAACTGTGCATAAGCTTGTATACAGGTGAAATTAAACAGTTTTAAACTAATTTGCCAAAAGGAAATCACACAATGATGCTTCGTCCCTCAATCCCCAGCTCAGACAAAGCTATATCCATATTCGTCTAACACAAGGGTGCAGGGGAGCCCTTCTTAATGTAAGATGGCTGGTTTTGAGTTCAAGTGTAAGAAAAACAGGCTAGATTCAGCAAGTCTGTATCTAGTCAATGCTAACTAAGTAATAATTCAGTGCAAAACAAGTCCAGGTAATAAGAAGACTCAAACAGTAAAAACAGTCAAAAAGGCACAAAATAATGCAGTAAAACAGTAAAAACATATGTAGAAATTGCAGCTCAAACTCAAAATAAGCTTAATTTCTTGTTCTTAGCCTTGGATGGCTTGGATTCAACTAGAAACCCTCTGGATGACCTCTGGCAAAGAATGCCAAACACAGGGCAGCTCTGGTTAATTGAGACAAAAGCCATGCACATGTGAGGCTTATATACAAACATAGTATAGCAAACATAGTTGGTTTGCTTATATACAGGTGAAAATAAACAGCCAATCAGAAATTACACAATGATCCTTCCTCCAGCAATGCCCAGCTCAGACAAGGTTATAGCCACACTGTTCTGCCACCAGGGTAGGGTAACCATTTTTAATGTAAGCTGGCTGAATTTTAGTTCAAGTGTATGAAAAACAGGCTAGATTCAGCATGTCTGGATCTAGTCTATGCTAACTAAGCAATATTTCAGGGCAAAAGAAATGCGGGTAAATAAGCAAGCACAAACTGTAAAAACAGTCACAAAGGCACAAATTAATGCAGTAAAACAGTACAATACAGGAGAAAAAGTGCAGAATAAACTAAAAATAAGTTACATTTCTTGTTCTTAGCTTTAGATGGCTTGGTTTCAAGCAGAAACACTCTGGACCTCTGGCAAAGGGCACCAAAAACAGAACAGCTCTGGTTAACTGAGCTTAAATCAGAACAAATATACTTAGAAAAGGCACAATAAGCCTTCAACCACCAATTCCCAGTTCAGAAGGGCACAGACTACCCTTCCTCCCACAAGAATGTAGACCACAAACTTTCTTAATTTAAAATAACTGGCCTAAAATGCAAGAATAACAGACAGAATACGCCTTCAACCAGCAATTCCCAATTTAGAAGGATGTAAGCTATCTCTCCAGCTAGAAGAGTGTAGACTGCATACTTTCCTTATGTAAGATAACTAGTTTGAATCCCAAGTGCTTAAATCAAAACTAAGAGGCTTACAATTACAGTTAAAATGGAATCAGGCTACTAGCAAGCAGTAATAAATGCAACTGAACACTTGTAAGAATAATCAGCAAAAACTAAAATAAAGTAATAAAGTAGGAAGAAACACAGATATAGTAAAAGCAGTTGAATAAAGTGCAATTTTATTGTTTTTCTTTTAGTAAGTGGGAAGAGAGGAAATGGAAGATAATTCAAGTTTAAGAGAATATGGGGGTGGGTCTTCCCAATTGATCTCTTCATACTCAGTAGAATGAGCTGATGAGATGGGATTGGGAGGAGTGTCTAAAATGAGATTAACAGGAGGGGTGGGCTGACTCAAAAGCCACCAATTTTAAGAGTATAACAACAGTTGGGCAGGTGGGTGGAAAAATCAAATGCAGACGGAGTTCAGCAATAGTCAAGCAAAAGCAAGTCAAATAAGCACTCCAGATAAATAAAGATACCTCCAAAAATTTCTAGTTAAAGAGGAATGCTGTTTCTCAACTCCTCCCACTAATTAACTGGATGTTATTTACTGTCTACAAAAGCATTATTTTGTAACTTTTCTACCTGACTATGGCTAAGACCTCTTAAAACTCCAACAGAATAAAAATACTTAAAATAAAACAAATGCCATATAAGAAAAAGACAAAAAATAGAAGCAACCAAACCTTAAATGAAAAACTTCAATTCAAAATAAAATGCAGACAGAGATCAACAATAGTCAGGCAGAGGCAAGCCATAGATTAGCACTAGACTAACACTTGTCGGTCATTTTAAGTTTAGACTGACCTTGTGGGTCATTTTAAGTCTAGCCAATTACCCAGTGTGAGAATCAAACCCTAGAAAACTCAACTATCATAAACACTAATAAGGTAGACACAGGAAACTACTTTCATGGACTAATCATTACTTCCAGACTCCTCCTTTTAGGCGGATGCTACAATCTGTGTGATGTTTAGTTGAGGTTTTTAAAGTCTAATCTGTTTTTAATGGCTTATTGATCAAACCAATCTTTTCTCACCTTTCAGTTTTGTCATGTACTGAATGGGCAAACAAAGGTATTTCCCTTTCATTTACTAACCAAAAGCTTGGACTATTGTACAACATTGTTTTTTAATCCTCTAGTAATATTTCTTTATTTGCACCTTTTTAGAACCTTCATAACGGCATATATGTTTAGACATTTTGAAAATTTTGTCCATTTTTTAATTAAATTACTTAACTGAATTTTGAGTCGGGTAGGCTATTCATAAATCTATCTTTACTGCTTACAAGTCCCCTTACTACTTTGTCAGCTTGGTAAAAACACAGGCTATAGATTGATTCTAGCTACCATCAGCACATTCATACCTTAACCCCGGGACCTTCCTTTAACTGCTGACAAGGAAGTATTTTAATTTATGCAACCCCATAGGCCACAACCTGTGACACCAGTTATCCTACTAGGCAGCTTTAACTAGTGCACCATACTGGTGCCCTTCTGGACCCTTCCTGTTTCCTCCTCTTAAATATATATTTTTCCATGGTTCATAGATTCCTGTAAAATGGATTCACCCATTAGCCTCATATTCCCTGGATCCTTGACATATGCATGTACTCTATTCATTTCAGTAACTTTCCCACCCATTAAGTGTGATCATGTGACCTTAACTCTTAATAGACCACACACAAAAGTACATCTGTCACATCCACACAATCACCACATCGATAATTGTCTTGCCAGGTCTACAGCCATTGATAGACAGGACACAAAAGCAGGAGCCCACACAACCATTTATCAGCCATGTTCTAGATATGGATTTGCCGCACAATAATTATCATGTTCAGTTAAAATAAAAGCTCCTTATAAGTACCAAACCCCTGACCACATAAATCTCATTTTATAGGTTAACAACCAGTACAAATGATCCTTATACCTGCAGTGGTCCTGACACCATTGCTCACATAACCTCAGGCTCCCACCTTAGGGAAGTATGTTTACAATCAAGATTACAGGTTTTAGTAATAATACACGTGCAAGTACTATGACCTGGCCCATGTAACCCTTCCAACCATTTAGCCAAGACCTGCACATTCTAGACTGGTTTACTGGATTTCCTACTACCCTTCACCCATTACTTTTTTCCTTCTAACCTTGTAGTGATCAATAATTATAGGGTCCTCCATTTCCTCTCTGCCAAGAGACACCTAGTCAGAAATTTTGTTTTGGACTTTGACCAACCCCCTCCAGATACCACCATTTTGATTTATTTATCTCTTCTAGCAAGATCAAAGTCCACCTTAGACCATTGTGGTTAATTAATCCCCTACTGCTGCAAAGGCAAACGTGGCATCTACCCTTTCTGCTGCCATAGGCAACACACATTGTTTTGAACCTTGTTACACTGAATTACAATCAGGATCAGCATTCTGAAAAGTGCCTCTACGCTATTTTTATACCAGTCTCCAATTCAATGCTCACACAGTAGTGCAAGCATCCTTAGCAAATCCCACCACTCCTATCATGTTACCACTCGGCCATGCTAACTGATACCACCACCTTTCTCACAACTTTCTTAGTCCCAGTATCAGCTTTTACCCTGGACAACTCCCAAACAGTTAGCTTGATGCCCCAAGTGTGAGCATTCCACTTCCTGGACCATTCCCCCTACTACATTGGCTGATTCCAAAAAACAGGATCATTCATCTGTTCTACTCAAACTGAAGTGCTTTAAGCCCCTCCCTATACATTCGTATTGGGTTCTGTATATATGGGACTCCCATGGACATGAACTCAATCCTCTTTATCTGACATGTACACCTACAAGCTGGTCTATTTTTCCAGCACTAAGCCGGTTAACTTCATCATGTCCTAGCCATTCCACAGACAATTACAACACCCTCTGAATATAATTTTAATTCTAAAGAATTTCCCACTCATGACTCTACTAGTTATACCTCAACCCCCACACCCCATTTAGGCAGATCTGATGAAGCATTAGTGAAAGCATTTGTACAACTATTTGATTTTATTTGATAGAATTTGAACATAAGCCCAGATATTTAACTTAGCTATGTAACATTCCTTGAACTTCTCAATATTTTCAAAACAGATTAATTGCTTATATTGCTCCCAGACTTATTTTTTTAAATTAAACTCTCCCAATATGGGACAATATTGCCAAAATTACCCAGCACCTAAGTCAATATAATTTTCACATCTGTCATTCACAGCATATGCCCACTTGGGCTGGTTTAAGGTATTATACACTCTTCAGAGCTTGTGTATATAAGAAACTGCACTAACTATTAATGCACATTGAACAGATCAATTCTCATTTGCCCGAAATCTTCATCTTCATTAAAGATTTTGAACCACAACAGCTTCTTGAGTTTTTTATTCCACAGAGATCCTCTCAGTAACCTGAAACCTCCAACCTGGACTCTTCAGATGTCTTTGTCTCCAAGAAATTTACAATGTCAGCACTAAGGGTTCTCTTATAGGTTGATCAGGTTTCATGCTTATATTGCAGTCCAAACGTCTTCTTGGCGTCATCTCACCCTAATACCTTTTCCTTTCCTGTTATTAACTACCAATACATTGGTTCCTTTGCCAGATTTCTCCAGTAAGTTTCAGCTCCCCTCTTTCCTATTTTGTATACCTCTACTTTTGCTTAATTAAATGCAATATCTTTATTACATGGTTTTATTGATTTGTCTAACAACAAAATAATATAAACCAAACTGAAAATTAGTCAAATACCGCAACACCTAACTACAATCATAGATTATATGCTTCTGTATAGAAGGGAAAATTAACATACAAAATAACAAAAATATGCAATACAATTTCATTAACTTGTAAAAATGTGTGTTTGCAATAAATTGAGCATTATCCACTGTAAGAAACCTGCAAAAAAAGGTAAACACTTTAATAATACATATCTGCAGAGCTGTGATCAGCTAAACAACAGTAATTTTAAAAAGATAATATTCCTTTAGTTAGTATCAACAAATCTGCATTTGAACAGGAGAAGAACAAGTACTGTATGCCCATACTATATCCCACAGAGAAATGCATGCGTATGCAGTAGTGATCATAAATCCTTAAGGTAGTGAGTGGAAATGGGAAGGAAAATAAGTTCCAGAATAAAAGGAATCTATGCCAGGTGCTCACATGCTAGTAGCTCATGATACGCTTGCTGCTTGAGCTTCCATTCTGATCTCCTGTAACTATGTAGCTCTCTCAGCACCCAAACCTATAAAATTGTACTGCTCTACCCATAACCTTAACTGTAATCCTAAAAATCCCACCCAGTTCCCAGTCCAAGTCCTCACTTCCTTACTCTAAATCTTCACACCCTATACCTAACCCTAAAGTTCACGTTTGTTCCCTAAACCTAAATTTTTAACCCCAACTCCTAAAACCTAAATTCCCCAATCAGTCTCTAATCCTAAAACTCCCCTTATTTTCCCTTCCTAAAACTCCCTCCCTGCTCCCTAACCCTAAAACTCCCTCCCTGCTGCCTAACCCTAAAACTCCCTTCCAGCTCCCTATCCATAAACCTCCCTTCCCCTCCTAAAACTAAAATCGCCCTTCTGCTCCCTCCACACAGCTGCCACACTTACGTCACTCAAACCTGAATAATGTGTTTGGGTAATATGTGATGGCTGCTTGCCTTAACTCATTTTTGAGCACAGATGGCAGTGTATGCAAGCTACAAGGAGCTTGAGTCCCCGGCTTTGAGGCAATGTTTTTAAATGCTTGAGACTTAAGTGCTTGTAGTAAAACTGAACACAAGGGTATTATTTAAAAAGATAAGCCATTTTTTTAATGTGATTGTATAATAGCAATATATTCTCTTTGAATGTGATTAAAGTAAAGGTTGTTTACTCATAGATGGTCTTTTTAACATCATGATCAAATCACACCACCTGTGGGTAGACCCACCATTAGCCACACTCAGACATAGTATACTGCTTAATGATACAATCAGAGCTGGAGCATAGCCAAATGGGGCTGCAGGCAGGCTGATGCTGCCCCCCCCCCCAGCCATTTCAGGGTTATATTACTTGACTGTCTTGCAGCACTTGCCATAAACACTATTCACACCTGTCAGGGTGCAATGATTACAGAGATTCTGATATGATTTAAAACTTTTATTTCACATTGTATAGCATAAACACTGATGGCCACAAAACAAAAGTTTTACATTGCATGAGCAAGAATAAACTTCTCTTCCCTTGAAACTCACATTCATTGAAACTGCATCTGGTCAGTGGTGGATTAAATGTACCTTTGGCCCTAGACTGTTTTCAAACCATGGCCCCCTGCACACATTTTTAGGACCATGCATAAATGCCTGATTATTTTTAATTATATTTCTTGTTTAAATACAGCAACATTTGTTAGGAGCGTGTTTTAAAGTTGTAGTTTTGAAAATTTTTTCCAGTAAGCAGAGAAACAAAAATATATAAACCAATAATGACACAAGTATCTATTTCAGAAGATTTCAACAATAAAAGACTACTCAAACTGCCATCATTATAATCCCCTAATATCTGTAATCAGCAATTATGGCCAGTTTGACTGAGTACATATCACATGTATGATTGTGATAAAAATGGCTGTAGTAAAGTATTCCAGTTTGCTTTCCACAACTGCATACTAGTCCTGCAAAGACAGCCTAATGACTTCTTAAGTTAATCAGTTCAGTAGGGTCAGTCATTTTTATCCACAAACATCCCCAAACCCAGCAATTATAGCTACATTGTTGACTGCATCCTTCTCAGATGTCTGTATCAGATAATAATAATAATAATAATAATAATAATAATAATAATAATAATAATAATAATAATAATAATAATAATGAACACAGTAGCCAAAGTATTCCAACTTAATTCACACCACACACATGGGCACTGGTCCTGCAATGTCAGATTAAAGACTGTTAAAAATTACCAGATGATAAGATAATAAGTTACTTTCATCTACAGAGACCCCCCCCACCCCTACCAGCAGTTATAGCCATTTTGTTGACTCTATACACCTGTTATTGTTATGAAGAAATAAATTATATGTACTTTTCTGGTAGTTTTGCACTACATGAAACTGTATCAGATCGCTAGCATCATATTATAAGATCAAGCCATGTGTAGCACAGTTTAAATAGAAGCATTGTGCCAATGAGGTAAACCATGACAATATAAAATGCAAATACCTCATAAAGAATTGCCCAGAAAACAACCTGGAGTAGGACAAATTTAATGGTACTTCACAGATTAGAAACTCAATACAAAAGTAAAAAAACTCCAGTCAAGCACTTTCGTCCATAAAAAATCAGGACTTCATCAGAACAACATACATAGAGTTACATGTAGTTTAAATAGTGAAAAAACAACATCTCCCATCAATTAAAATTAGTGACATCATCACTACTTAAAGGTCCAATATGATTAAAAATCATGAACTAAAACAGTCATGTTAAAATAGTAGATTTGTATTTCAGAATAGGCATTAGGGAACAGCAATCATTAGTGCCTGGACTAGTACTGGCATTTAACCTCCATTGCCAAAAAAGTTCCATTGTTTCCACTTTATTTTGCCAATGTCCCCCTCTAATGTCTCCCTTCACTGTCTGTAAAATACCAAATTGGAATCCAGTGCAAAGGGTAGAATGTTCTAGGTCCCTAAATAACCCATTATTTTCATTTCTAGTTCTTACTGCATATAGATGCTCATAAATATGTTTTCGAAAGGGTCTCTCAGTTTTCCCAATGTAAAATCATTGACATCCTGTACACACTGCAATGTATACCAGATCCCTTGACCCACAGTTTCCTATGGCTAATCTGACTTTTATAAGAGGGTCACCTACACAGATGTCACTCTCTTCCAGGATATACCTACAGTAATCACAGGCACCACACTTAAACGTACCCTTGGATTTTAAATTTACTGGGACTTCTGGGTGCTCTAACAAGTATTTCAAGTTGAAATCAGTTCTACATACAAACTTAGGGGTGTTACCAACACTCTGAAAAATCTCACTTTTACCCCTGAATATAACCCAGTTGTTCTCCAATATCTGTCTTACCCTTCCACTAATGTCATAGTAAGTTAAAACCATAGATTGAACATATGACCCCTTGTCAACTTGTGAATTATTTTCCACAAGGGTGAATACCCAGCAGGGGTATGTACTGAGTACCCCAACCACCCGTGACTTGCTCACAAGTGTTAATGATCATGTCCCTTGGGTAACCTCTAGCCAAAAAAACTAAACAAGAGTTCCCATCTCATACCTAAAAGCCTCCAATTCAGAACACATCCTTTCCACCCTAACCATTTGGCCCTTGACAATATTTTTCTTTATGTGTCCCTTTGCACTGGATTCCAATTTGGTATTTTACAGATGGTGAAAGAAGACATTAGAGGGGGACACTGGCAAAATAAACTGGAAACAATGGAACTTTTTTGGCAACTGAGGTAAAATGCCAATACTAGTCCAAGTATTAATGATTGCTGTTCCCTAATGCCTATTCTGAAATACAGATCTACTATTTTAACATGACTGTTTTAGTTCCTGATTTTGAATCATACTGGACCTTTAAGTAGTGATGATGTCACTAATTTTAATTGATGGGAGATATTGTTCTTTCACTATTTAAACTACTTGTAACTCTATGTATGTCGTTCTGATGAAGTCCTGAATTTTTATGGACAGAAGCGCTTGACTGGAGTTTTTTTACTTTTGTATTGAGTTTTTATCTGTGAAGTACCATTAAATTTGTCCTACTACTAGTTGTTTTCTGGGCAATTCTTTATGAGGTATTTGTATTTTAAATAGAAGAGTATTTATGATACCAAAAAAATATATTAACCACCTGACAACATGTGCTAAGTCAATATTCACAATCTCTGCAGAAGTAAAAGTCATCTGAATAATTCCACATTAAAGAGAACTATTACCATTGCCAAGGTTGCTGCTGGCAAATAACTTTGCATTTCAATGTTTCAGCTACAAAAGTACTACCTGTTGACTTTGAAGATAAATTGCCTATATTATATTAAAAAAATTAATGTGTTGATAATATTGCCATATTTCCTGAAGATCAGCTATGCAATAGGGAATGGCTGGCAAACAATGACAGCAGGCACACAGTTACAAGGCATAGAGTCCTGATAGTGGATATCATAGTGATAAGAATATTTTACAAAAGAAATGAAATAAGTCTGTGGCACAAAAGTTGCATTCTACTGATCCTGAACATGAGAAAAAATTTTGCAGGTACAGTGGAAATGCAGAATTGAAACAGAGTTCATTGCACAATTAACACTGAGAATAGTAGCTGGACTGCAACACTTATTACTAGTGGAAAATCTGTAGTCTTTAAAGCTTGATACAGTGGAAGATTGCAAAGTAGTGACAGTTTAGTGTTAAAGCACTGACATTGCAAAGCAGAGTAAAGTAACTCAGCTTGTACATTACTTACATATTTAGGGGGAAAAAGGCAAATCCAGGGGGGTCATCATCACTGGACATGTTTGTAAAAACACAAGTTATGAGGTGTTTGTACAAGCTATGTGTTTAGAAAATGCAATGAGAAAACCAAAATCTAGTGTATCATTTGGTATTTGAGAAACTTAGCATAATGAAACGTTTGGAATAAGTAAATGATAACAGCTCTATCATAAATGCTTCCAATGCTAGTAAAGTTGCTACTTCTAGTAACTTTCTGAGAATCCCTGTTAATGCTATTAAGGTGGCATAGCTCATTCCCCTTCACCGAGAACTAAGCTTAAAAAAAACAGAAAGAGCAGATACATTTTCAAAAATGCAGACTAAGAGACAAGTGATGATATTTTGTAAAAGTATGTAGATTTGGTGAATGCACTATCAAAACCTGCATTATGGAATGCCAGTAGCTTACCCCCCCCCCCCCCCAGAACAGTATCTGCTGATTTAAGGAACAGAAGACAACAAGAGCTTCAGATAACAGAGAATCTTGTTACTGCTAAACAAGGAAAATTGACAAAACAGTTTAACATAATGGTTACAGATGTGAACTGAGAAAAGCTTATTATATACGGAGACCTCCAAAATCTGAATAAAGGGATTCAAAAAAACCACTGCTCATTACTGACAGTAGATGTTACTTCAGCAATGCCCAATGCCAAGTACTTTTCTGTTGCAGACGTTATCCAGGATTTTTGACAGATAAGACTAAACAAGGCTATCTAATAGCAGTCTACAGTTAATATAGCATCCAAAAGGTACACATTTCCCAGAAAACCCTTTGGTATTTTTTCTGCACCAAGAGTACTCTAAAGAGTTTTAGGCAAAATTGTGAAAAGCCTGTAAAGTGAAGTTAATATATTTGATAATCTACTTGTGTGGAGTGGGACAGAATAGGAACATGTAAGCTGTTAACAGGCTGAGGAACATTCTATAATTAAGCATAAATATTATGATTTGTGTAACTTCTTAGAAACTGATGGGTTGTAATCTCATGTCAGAATGCCTTTTGTGTTTTGAAAGAACCATTATCCTTATGCCAAAGTGAGATTTATTGGAATGGTACAATATTTTTCAAGGTTTCTACCTAATATTTCTAGACATTGATACAACATGGGCTTGCTCACTGGAAAATAATTATGGTTAGAGTTACTGAACAATCTTGTGTCAAGTGCATCAACCCAAAAAGTATTTTGATGCATCTAAAGCAGTTGTGGTGCAAGTATATGAAAGTTAGTATAATTTCATGACCAGTACTTATACAGTATGATCGACAAGTAACATGTGTTTTGAAGGCATTCGGGGATGTACTACCCATGCATATGTAGAATGAGAAAGTGATGTTTGCTATTGTCTATAGATAGAAGTTCCATGAATACATCTACAGTAAATCAGTTTTGGTTAATGTACATCGTAAACTACTGTATGGCATGTTTAAGAAATCCTTCTAGAGAGCATTGCCTAGACTGTGAAGAATCCTGGTGAATCTATAACTTTAAGACTTCATAGGTTCATAGGTTCATAGGTAGGTACTAGGCTATTGGCCCAAGGGCCTACGTAAGCCTAGCCAACAAGATTCCCTGGCTTACGCTACCCAAGAAAGTTACTTTCCTGTGCCACTGTCGAGCAGAGACACAGATGTGATCCCTGGAGTGTATTTCCTATTTACCATCCACTCATCAAGATTTTTCTTGAAGAGTGCTAATGAAGAACTTTGCTTGACATAGATGGATAGCCTGTTCCAGAGTATGGGAAGTCTCTGGTACAGGAATCTATCCCTCTAGCATGTCCTGTTTATTATGGTGACAAGGTTTAGGTCCCTAGAGCATGTAGCTCGGAGGGAGTGGGATTTCTTTAGGTGTAGCATGTCCAACAGCTCTGGGTTTGACATAGCTTTATATGTTAGGCAGAGATCACCTCAGAGTAGGCGATATGCTACAGAGTAAAGCTGGAGTTTTTTGAGGTGGTCAGTGTAGGGCATTTGTTTGAGGCCAGTAATCCTCTTTGTGAGGTACTTCTGTGGCCTTTCCAGCTGCTGCAGATGTCTTGTGAGGTACATTCCAAAAGGGTGTTGTACTCTATAATGGGTCTAATGAGTGTCGAGTAGAGGGGAACAATGACCTCTTTTTTCCTGGATGAGAACCCTTTTATGATGAGGTGTGCCACATAGAAGGACTTCCTGACTACTGTGGGGATGTGACTATTAAAGGAGAGACTACTGTCCACCTGGGTCCCAAGGTCTCTTATCATGTATTTGGTGTTAAGTAGATTGCTGCCTATGTGGTAGTTCATAGGTACAGAGTTTTTACCAAAGGGGATGACACTGCACTTTTTGGCATTGAGTTTGAGGCCATGGCTCTGACACCAGGCATCTGTCTCAGCAAGGCCCTTCTGTAGGGTGTCCACATCATTTGGGAACTTGACTATGGCTCCTAGTTTGCAGTCATCTGCAAACTTTGTTAGCCAGAGTCCTTCTGTGTTAGCCTGTACTTCAGAGAAGTAGATACCAAACAGGAGAGGTCCCAGGACAGAACCCTGTGGTACTCCACTTGTCACTGCTTTGAGGTCAGATTTGGAGTCTGAAACTTTTACAGTGTGGGTTCTGTCAGTGAGCCAGTTGGCAGCCCATCTTGTGACGTAGGGATTTATACCTAGCTTAGTGAGTTTAGCTATAATTCCAAAATGGGGGATGGTGTCGAAAACCTTGGCGAGGTCAAGATAGGCTGTGTGAACCACCTTACCCTCATCTATGGCTTTGGTGACTGCCTCAAAGAAGTTGATCAGGTTCAGGAGGCATGATCTGCCTTTCACAAACCTGAACTGGGTGGGATCCAGAGATTGGAGGTTACCAATGTCTTTGTTTATGAGTTCCATGATGATACGTTCCATGGCCTTGCAGACCAGGCTCGTCAGGCTAATAGGTCGATAGTTCCCGGGATCAGTGGTGGCTCCCCCTTTGTGGAGCGGGATAACTGTTGCTGTGTGCCATTCAGTGGGCACAAAGCCTGATGTGAGGCTATTATTGAACATGGTGCTTAAGTGGGGAGTCAGTTAGTTCTGAAGTTCGTGTAAAACACAGTCTGGTATGTTGACCGGTCCCATGGATGCCGTGTTTTTGTCTTTAGAGAGTGCAGCTTTTACCTGTGTAGTTGTGATTACAGGGACTTTGCATTCTTCCTGTATAGATATGGGCCCTTTAGGGGGTGTGAGGGGGTGGGGTAAAGTTAGCACTGAACCTATCTGCCAGGATGTTGGCAATATCAGTTGGTTCTGTAATTTTCTTGCCTTTGTGCTGTAACTCAGAGCAGATCTGGGTGTTGCCATCGAGATTCTTGACATAGCTATAGAATGCTTTGTGGTTGGCCTTGGAATTAGTGGTGATTTTTTTTGTAGCTAGCTTTAGAGGATCTTATAAGGGAACTCAGCTTCTTACTGAGGCTGACCAGGGAGCTCCTCCACTCATGGGATTTTACTCTCTTTTGCAACAGTTTCTTCCTTCTGTTGTATAGTTTGTTTATGACAAGGGACCATCAGATTGGCTTCCTTTTTTTTGAGGATAGCATCTTGGTTCTGTTTGGGATAGCATGAGCCATGCACTTGTGTAAGTGCTTATAAAGTGCATTTGTGTAGATTCAGCAGTTGTAACTGTATTGTCTATCTGCATGGGTGTCATGAAGTTCACCACTTCTGTCTTAAAAAGCATGAAGTTGGCTTTGGAGAATTTTTTTACTGTGGTTTCCTTAATGGGGAGTGGGGGCGGGATGTGGATATCAAGGGTGATTAGCTTATGGTCGGATCGGACCAATGAGGAGTTGACTTCAGGTGTGAAATACTGGTTACTCATGTTGGTAATGACTAGGTCTAGGATATTGTTGCCCCTGTTGGGGCTGTGGATAAGTTGATCCAGGGCATTGGAGTTTATGAATTCTAGAAAGCATTGAGCTAAGGAGTTGGTACACGAGTAGTTTTCCCAGTTAATGGTGGGGTAGTTAAAGTCACCCATTATTAGGGTGTTTGGTTGAACCCTAATATTTTCCAGTACATCAAGAAAAGAGGAGTGGGAATCCTGGGGCATGGTTGGGGATCTGTAGCAGGCTACAATTTGGATTACAGTTTTGCCCAGAGTTAGTTGCACTTGGATAACCTCAGATGCATTATGCTGAGCAACTAGCCTGGAGGTGTGGATATCCTTAATGAATATGGACACACCCCCACCTTTGGTGTTTCGGTCCAGGTTACATGGCCGAAAAGTGTGGTATGAGTTATAGCCTGGTAGTGCAGGGTTGCTCTCTGGAGCCTTGAACCAGGTCTCAGTCACTGCACAGATATCGATGTTCTCCATTTTAAGGAGTGCCTTGAGTGAGTGCATTTTGAGATTTAGACTTCTAGCATTGAGTAGCATTACCCTCAGTTTTTGCTTGCCTGTTCCAGTTATGGTGGTGAATTTGTTATTTGAACCTTGCCTAAAAAAGACACTATATGGGCAGCAAGAGCCTTAGCCACTATCCAGAATCCCAGGGGCAACAGGTGCAGGCCATCTGTGGCAAAGCATCGTGATCTGTCGACCATGTCATCCCAAGCAGACAGATACTGGATCCCCTTAGAATGACACCAGAAGCTTAGCCAATTGTTGAAGTCAATCATTTTGTCCTTGTACTGCGGTATCATTCTGGGCGATGGCAGAATGCTACTCAGGGCTAGGGTCATACCTGCCTGGGCTACAAGATCGGAGAGCTTTTCCATGTCTCTTTTCATGTAGTCCAGGAGGTACATCTCAGGTCATTCACACCAACATGGATAATGACAGAGTCATATTTGTACTTGCTGTGGAGTGGCCTGAATGCGTGGGTTATGTGGTGGATCCTGGCACCCAACAGGCAGCTGACAGTAACCTTCGCCTTGTTTAGCCTGGTGAGTGGGGCATCAGTGTGCCTGACTATAGAGTCACCTATGACTAGTGTGTTGGGTATGTTGTTTTGCCTTATTTGCTGTGGTTGAGTGGCATACTGAGTCTGTGGGCTATGTGTCATTTGGGTTGTGTTGGGGGATGAAGGTTGCTTGCATTTCTGCTTTGGAGGTCTCTGTTGCTTAGACAGATTATTATTGAGAGCCTCCGCAAATTTTTTTGTTTTACTATGTGTGGATTTTGGTGATGTAGATTTAGTGAGACTATATGATGAGTGTGGTGTGGTGCAAATGTTTACCGTCTCCTCATGACTGTCAAGTTCAGTCTTGGTTGGAGAGAGCTTTACCTCCAGTTTTTGACCAGGAAAGCAAATTTATATTGCTGATCAATTACGTAGCATTGCAAGTTGGAATCTGTTGTTTAAGTCAAAATATGGTAAATCAAAATGTATAAGACAGACAAAGTAAATGTGTTCAGAAACAAAAAAAAAAAAAACTTTATTCCTGAAGTAATTAGGAAACCAAGCATAACTGCTTAACTGATTTGTACAGTATAATACATTACAGAAAAACTATCTCAACAGCTGCCCTTAGCTGAGTTAGAACCTAATGATCGATAACTATATGCATCTTACTGTATTTACATAATATAGCCATTAGCTGCATATTATATAGTACCTGATGCAAATACCATTTATACTGTGTAATCTGCCTGTTACTGTGTGCCCCAAAACTTTGCTTTTTGCCTCACCGCCTCCATTGTTCGAAAATCTTAAGACTAAAATTCTTTAAACTAATTTGCGAAAGGTGTTAAAATTGACATATTTTATCCCAATCTGCCAGGAAGGATCTAGTTTAACTAATAAGATAAAAGATCTTCTCCAACTAATTCTCAGGATTTACCTCACCAAGGACCTAATTCACAGAGTTAAACTGTTTTGGATCTAACTCTTTTACACAGGGAAGCCACAACTTCATGGTCACAGAAACACAAAGATCAAAATGTTCCAAAATAAAGGAATTACTGACAGTGCACACACAGAAAGCACACTGATAGTAATTTCCTTTAGATAGCAATTATCAGTGGATTCAACCTTGAGGAGATAGGGCTTAGGGAATGGATTCTCAAGAAACTAGGGCATCAAAGGCTGTATGGCAGCAGATAAAAAACACAGAAGCAACTGCCTTTTATGTCAGCACACGCTTCTTATGCTAACAATCTTATTTGGCATTGTGAAAATGTAACACAATACTTCAACATTTACATAGCCAGGGATTTCTGCTTGCAATTTGTTAATTTTGGCCATAGCTATGAAATACGGGTCTACTTTAAAAGACCGAACCGACGATTCCCGACGCGACAAAAAAAAAGACAAACCACCGACAGGTACAGGTAAGACCAGGTGATTTGCCGACATGGAAAGAAGCCAAAGACCGACAAGGTGATCAAGTGTGTGTGCACTCAGTAAGTGGGCAAGCGGAGAGATGATTAGGAGGATGTGGTAAGTGTGCTGGATTTTGTGTTAGGCTGTGGGAAGGTGTGTGTGTGTTGTGTGTGTGTGTAGGAGTTTTAGGTAGTGTAAGGTAAGTGTGTGTGTAGTAGTGGACTGTAGAGTTTAGTTTAGGGTTAGGTTTAGGGGTTAGGGGTGTGGTGGTGTGTATGGCAGGAGACCTTGGGGTGGGGGGGTGTTAGGCGAGTTAGTTAGGGTTAGGGGTGCAGGTAGGTGAAGTGCGCGCGTGTGGGGTGCAGGTGGGTTAGGTAGGGGTAGGTTAGTGGGTTTAGGGTGCAGGTGCAGGCGGTGAGTGTCTTGGGGGTGAGGTAGGGTAGGGGGTGGGTGAGGTTAGGGTGGGGGCAGGTAGGTGAAGGGTGCAGTGTGGGGTGGTGGTAGGGGTGGGGGAGGGGTAGGGTGGGTGGGCTTGCTAGTGTGAGTGAGTGTATGTGTTGTGTTGTGTGTTGTTATGTTTTGTCGGGTGTGTTGTTTTTCGGTGTTCGTTTTGTGTGTTGGGTTTTATGTGTTAGTTTATTATTTTTGTGTGGCGTGTTTTTCAGTCTTTCAAAGTAGACCCATGAAATACATGCTATGCCTCAAGAATTGTCTCTTCCTAAGTGGTAATGATTGTCTTATGGCACTAGACAGACACATAGATTTGTATTACATCCTGGCACACCTCTTTACCATCACACAAATTATTACTCGACTCTCTCAACACAAGACTCCAACTCACTGGGTAAATTTGCCTTTTTCTAATGGGCAAACAAATGCATATAACCCACTATGAAGGTAGTTTCTGTTGTACTGCTGGACAACTTTCATATGACTGTTATTTTAAAACCAATATACTCAATTGATGATTACTTTCCTAAAGTGAGCTTGGTTACAGCACTCATATGCACTATTAAATGTGTGTCCTCACAAAGCATTAATTAACATATTTTCCAGTGTCTATATATATATATATATATATATATATATATATATATATATATATATATATTCTGAAAAGATAATATCTATTTGTGCATTTACTTACTAATACACCTTTGAGAAACATAAAACACTGCATTATGCATACACAAAACTATGTTTCTTAACACATTCTAGACCCCTGTTTAAAGACTACATGACAAACAAAACAAATGTAAATCAAATGCATTGCTTTTCACTACATGACTGAACTACTCCCACCGGCTATTCTGCCTATAAAGTCCCTGCACCTGCACATGTTGCCTTCTTTACCAGTTGTACTTTGCTAGCTAGTTAAGGATTTTTTCCTGCAAGCTCTATGTATTAATCTAACTTTTGTGCATACTGTGCATAGTCATCATTTGTACTCCCCGTAACACTGTTTACATTTACTAGATATAGCATATATTCATACTTTGACCTCACTCAGAACACTGTCATTGCTGCTGACTATCTTTTTCTTGTCTCTGATCCCCTTGGCTGGGACTTGCATTGGTCCTTTGTGATCAGTGCCCTACACCTGGTAAGAAAGCAAAAATAAAATTAAATAAAAAATGCTGGTCTACAGCCATGACATTTTTAAAGGTAAATATAATGTGTTCTAACTGCTAACACAATAACTTATTTTTTACCATCAGGTACTTTGCTGCTGTTTAGCATAAACATTTGAAATATTTTGAATACTTTGGTTTCTCACATACTGCTCTTACAATAATTAGAGCTGAGGTATTCATGACATTGGTGGCAGCTGCATTTTTGTATGAGTCAAATGCATTTAATTAATACACATTTGTTTAAACAGAAGGTAATGTCATATTATGACAATAGCTGCATTTTATTTTTATGTGCACCTCTTAGCTCAGTCTTTAAAGATACAAGATGCAATACATTCACACCTGAGCAATTATGCTGGTCCGATCTTTAGAACAGTTTGGTAGCTGGTATGCAGGATTAAGGCTATGAGCTGTTGACAACCGCTTCCTTTAATCCACGGCTTCATTACGTCTACTGTCATTTTCCTATGACACTTAAGATGGTGCTTCGTTTGCTTGTGAAAAGGAACACAAGTGTTCTTTTTCAGAACCAGCCAGGAAGCACCGTCTTTGTTAACAGCAACAACAAAAAAATATTTACAACATGGACAAAACTTCAAATTGTCTGAAGTAGTTCAAAATGTCTGAAACACATGACAACACTGTCTGAAATGTTTTTATTTATTTACCACCTCCTTACAAAATCTGTCATACACTTTCAGATTTGTTGGTACGTGATCACAAATTACTGGATGCCATAATTAAATCTGGTACAAACAAAATTTTGCAATTAAACTATTACACATTTTGAAAACAACATTGTAGTTATGGAATTGCTCTTGCTTGATTCTGAATAACAATTGGACATGGAGATAGAATTTAACTGCTGTGGTCTGTCCCTTAGCATTATAATCTTGTTGGCGCAAGTTTGCCAAGTCACAGTAATAAAAGTTTGGTTAGTCTTCAAAATAGATATTTTTCTCTGAGCCTAAACAGTTAAAGGGACCTTATCCTTAAATGCCAATGTGCAATCTTTCTATACTGCTTGGAACTGCCTAATGTCAATTTTACATTTTGCACCAGTATTTCATGTTTTTTAGCCACTATTCTAGTCTGAAAATATCTACCCCATGTTGTTATCCTGATCTTTCTCTGATATGGGTTTGAATCTAGATTTGCTACTGACTCTCAAGGATGACATAAACATTGGTCACATAATGGAGTCTATGTCTCACATTGTTTCTGCTCTAGAATAAAATCAGACAGAATTTGATTGCCTAGTGCATTACTTAGGCTGCATAGACACAAGGCAGTAGAATAACTGTTTCTCCACTCTACCTTATGTATTGTCTAGCTATCCAAGTGTCATTTAACTGCATACTGCAGTTAGTAATAACTTATCTCATTTAACTGCTATGTTCTTTGTTCTCCTGGTTTCCACATTTTTATCTCTTATCTGAATAGTCATGACATCTAGCTGTACTTTTTTTTTAGAAAGCTAACATACTATTAAATTGAAAGTCTGGACACTGCAACAGTATTAACACATTTTTTTCTGTTTTTAATATTCTTGTAAGAAATCAAGTTTAATGACATTTAATTCAAAATTCTACTGAGCCTTCTTAAAACTACTCATTATCAGTTATAATTTGTTTTAACTTCCAATACACACTGCAATTCTCCCATGGCTAGTCTTGAAATCTCAATGACTACAGATTGGAATATACAGTGTAAGATTTGGCACCTAACATCATAAAAGGGGGAAGAAA